>NC_139221.1:35129297-35131797 GCF_055691185.1 Crinia signifera | reverse complement strand
CAGGGGTTAAGACTCGCCGCGAGTGGCCGCGAGTCTTAAATACGTTGAATAGTGGGAGCAGGAGGCTCCGGAACACGGCGAGTGCATGGCGAGAGAAAAAATCTCTCGCCATGCACAGAGAATTTTCTACATTGAATACTGCCCTAAATAAGCCAATGTATGTCTAACACTGTATATCTTGGACACAGAATTAATTTGTTTAAAAACATATATCCAGCGTCCAATCAACCCATAAGGCGAACTGTGTACAATCATAACACTCAATAAGCCAATATAGGGGTTCTGACTTTAAATATTGATTCATACTACAAGGCCAAAACGTGTAAAAATATAAACACTTAATAAGCCTATACAGGTTGACTAGTAATGGTGTGTATAAGCACAATGAAGTGCATAGGCTATTGATAAAGCCAACCATATACCAGGTACAGGGGGGATATACAAGCCCATGTTAAATTGGAGAGCTATAAAAAGGTAAACCATCTCTCTACCACTATACCTGGAATTTGGATACAACCATCCCCCAGTGTATCAATTGAGAAGGCGAACTGTGTAAATTTACAACACTTAATAAGCTGAGTACGGTACAGAGAAATGCTATAAAAAAAAACATAATAGCTAGACAATAGTGTACCACAATACAGAGGGCCTATACAAGCCCACACAAACCCCAGAGTTACCTATAGAGAGATACCCTGCTTATACATACTAATCAGCCAACATAGGCATGATGATGCAGATATACCTATAGAATAACGCCAGAGTCTGACGGCACAATCCCAGTTCCACATAAATACTATCCAGCCCAGCCCCCACTGCCTACATTTTAAAAATCTATTTCACGATATACTTTTCTAATCTTTTTCACCAAAATGTATATATGTATGTTGTAAGTCCCTTATTTTAACCTCTTGAATTTCGCATTTTATTGGTGGTGTATCCCATATCCGGATATTAATAAAGATTATAGGGGATACTCCACTTTTTGAGAATTAATTCCCAAAAACCACCACTGAATTTGGTGGTTTATAATAATAATTTTTTGGTGTGCATCCATAGAACTAGCTTTCTTGTCTCCCTCTTCTTGTTTTGAATATACTTAGTTAACAGAATAGCACCCCCGCTAAGAACATTGGTTACCATCAAGCGGACCAGACCCGCAAAAGATAGGGTCCTATTCATTGTGTGCAGATTTCAACCAAACCCATCTCCTTTCAAACCCCACCCCCAAGTCTAATCAGGACAGTCCTGTACTAACCACGTGCCATCAGGTGTGCACACCATGCCGGCCACTCTGGAGGCACTTCTCAGCAAGTGCTATGTCACCATGGTCTGCTCGGGGGACTCGGCACAGAGACGGAACTTCTGGTCACCTGACACCCGCGTCATCCACCAGCGAGCCTCATGGAATACCAGAGCCGGCTTACAGGACCAGGTCATTAAACCACAAATACATTATATAAACCCTGAAACTTATTCTTGCTTCTATAAACCATATATGTCTAATGAGGGAGATGACAGGGACATTTCGAGGCCTTTAGCACTTGTCCAGATATGTGCACCAATTGCAAGTCTTACTGACCCATTAAAGCTGGCATGTTCAAACTAGTGCCCTCCATAGTTAGGACATGCCTACAAATCCCAGCATGCCTTGCCATAGTTTTTATCATACCGAGACAATTATAAATATCAGAGTAATACTATGGTGTACATTAGGACAAGCCATTAGTATAGTATGTCTCTTAAATGTTTGTTTGTCCATGTCGTATCTTAATGTTATATGTGATTTTTTTGATTGACAGTCATCTGAACATGTATTAAACGACTGATCATAAAATGACGAATGCTCTCAATATTTTAGTGTATGAAGCCTATTAAAAGTTACGTTTTAATGCAGTAATCATATCAAATTCATACAATAAAGAGTGCGCCCAAAAAGGCACATTTGTCTTTTGGTTTGCTTCTTGCAAACACCCCCCTCTACTCAGTTACAAATACTGAATGTGTTGGGCGCACCACCAATCCAAGACTACCTCAATTTTATATGAGCAGTCCAGTATATTGGTCATTTCGATGTTTTTTACATGAATATATAAAAACCATGTATTAGTCTGTGCGGATCCATACCCTCTTTTTCCTTTGCAACTTTGCGAGTATCGAGGTCTTTCTCGATTTCGGATCCGGCACGACACAAAGTATTTACATCATCTAATTAGTTAGGACTTCTTAGTGACACTTCACTGATCACTAAAAAATGAACTCCAACAAAAAAGGAGGACTGAAGATCTCGATAGCATTTTCATGGCATCTGGTGGTGAAGTGACACATGATGGTAATTGGACTGATGATCTCACCAAGCTAAAATACCTGCTACAACGTCAAATCCGAACCAATTGGGATCTGACTAGTCTAGAAAACTATTGTAAAACCAAGATAACACCCAGGGGTCTTAGACCAAGAACCTTCCCAGCATTTGACCTTTACACGGATAATCTTAAAA
>NC_139221.1:35111797-35121797 GCF_055691185.1 Crinia signifera | reverse complement strand
TTCTATTTGGGATATTAGTGGGTTAAAGTTAATTTCATGGATTGTGGATAGTGTATTGGGAATGTTAATTCCGAGGTAGACTATGTAATCTCTCTTCCAGTTATATTTGTATCTCTGTTTAAAAGAGGATAATTTCACTTCACCCAAATTAAATGGCAGGGCTTCTGTCTTCGTGGTATTTAGTTTATAGAAAGAAGCCGCGCTAAAGCGATCGAGAATCTCATGGAGGACAGGGAGGGAGGAATCAGGTTTTGATGCCAAAAGGAGAATGTCATCCGCAAACATGCTGATCTTATGAAGAGACGAGCCGACCCTAATTCCAGGAAATGCTGGTGATTGACGAATTGCCATAGCAAGGGGTTCTATGGCTAGTACATACATAATAGGAGATAGGGGGCAGCCTTGTCTAGTCCCGTTAGAGATTTTGAATGAGGATGAAGTGAAACTGTTACTGAACACTACTGCGTTGGGGGAGCTATATAGGGCTAAAATAGAAGACAGGATCGGTCCACTGAGGCCAAACCTTTTTAATGTGTCCGTGAGGAAACCCCAGTGTAGCCTGTCAAAGGCCTTTTCGGCGTCTAGGGATAGGAAAATGACTTCCTGTCCTGACTGGGAAACATATTCTGCAAGGTCAAATACTCTTCTCGTATTGTCAGATGCTTGGCGACCTTGCACAAATCCCACCTGGTCTGGGTGGACCAGGCTGGGTACGAGGGGGGCTAATCTATTCGCAATTAGTTTTGAGTAGAGTTTGAGATCCGTGTTGAGAAGGGCTATTGGCCTATAATTTTGGCAGAGTGAGGGGTCTTTCCCTTGTTTATAGATCGTAATAATGCGGGCTTGTAGCATTTCATCTGGGAGAGAGCCGGATTCGGTGGCGTAGTTGAATAGAGAGGATAGGGAGGGGGAAAGTTCGGTGTTAAATTTTTTGTAAAATGTGTTAGTGAAGCCATCTGGCCCGGGGGCTTTTGCTCGGGGTAGGGATTTTATTACTTGTAAAATTTCCTTTTCTGTCCATTTTGCATTAAGTGCATCTAAGTTTGCTGAGGACACCTTGGGAAAGGGTAGGGTTTCCAAAAAGGAGGTAATCAATGCGGGGGAGGGTTGGGGGGTGGCAGAGTCTGAATGAAGGTTATACAGATTTTTGTAGTATTTAGCAAATGCTTCAGCTATGTCAGGGGGGTTTAAGATTTTTTTCCCGTCTTGGGAGTGAATAAATTTAATTCTATTCCTGGTTTGGCGGAGTCTGATTTTATGAGCTAGGAATTTGCTTGCTTTATTACCCAGGGAGTAGAATTTCTGTTGAAGTTTCGCGTACGTGTATTTTAGTCGATCTAAGAAAAGTTTTTGGAGTTGATTCCGAATGGCTACTATTTCCCGCTTCAATGCTCGTGATGGGCGGGATCTATTAAGGGACTCTGCCTGGAGTAGCTTCAGCTCCAAGTCCTCTTGTATTTCTAACCGTTGTTTCTTCATCCTGGCTCCCGTTTGGATAACAACACCCCTAATGACCGCTTTTAGGGCGCACCAGTGAGTAGGGATGGATGTATCCGCTGGGGAATTGAATTCTAGATACGAGGAGATCGTTTTTGAAATGGTTGTTAAGGCTTCTGGGGAGTCTAGAATATAATCTGGGAGTCTCCACGTTTTCGAGGAGCTCAGGGATTGGGTAGAGCGCCAAGTCCAGGTCACAGCCGCATGGTCAGACCAGGACATGGGCACGATGGCTGATTTGGAAGTGTATTGTAATGACCATTTATCTGCTAATATTAAGTCAATACGCGAGTATGAGTTGTGGACATGTGAGAAGAACGTGTAGTCCTTAACTGAAGGGGAATGAGTGCGCCACACGTCATATAGATCAAATTCTGTTAATAAGCGGCCTAAGGGAGAGGGGGGATGTTTATTTGCAGGGGTTCTTGGGTGGGTATAGGATTTATCGAGTTTCTCATCTAAAAACAAATTGAAATCCCCCATTATAATTACTCTACCTTTCTGGACTTGGTGGATTGTTTCCAGAAGTTTGCGTAAAAACGGCATTTGGTTAGTGTTTGGTGCATAAAGTGATACTAGGGTAATGTCAATGTCATCTAATTTCCCCACCAAAATCAGATATCTCCCATCTCTATCTGTATGTTGGGAGGTTACTTCGAATTGGACCGAACTATGGAAAAGAATCGCTACTCCATTTCTCTTGGCTGGGCCATTTGAGAAGTATCCTACAGGGTAGCGGGAGTTATGAAATTTGGGGGGGGCCGAGGCTAGGAAATGTGTTTCCTGGAGCGCAATAACTTTGGCGCGTTCTGTGTGGAAAGTTTCTAGGGCCTGGCGTCTCTTGTTAGGGGAGTTTAGGCCGTTTACATTTAGCGAGAGAAATTTAACCATTGGGGAGTAGGAACCAGATTAGTCTTGGTAGAACAATATTTGGATATATCTTGGAATGTGGAAGGGGGGGGAATGGAGGGAAGGAGGCGGGGGAATAGAAAAGGCCCTGCGGTCAGGGCCACTGTGTTTGTCACACGAAAAGGGTTGTGACAAAACCATAACCATTGGGGGGTGGATCCCAATGGGTCTCACACTTAACAATAACTTTAATACTGTCGAACATATGAGTGTAATAACCATTTTCTCAAGTCCTCACATTGAAACCTAATAATTGAACAAGATCAAAACCTTATAATACTGTTCTACTGACCTAGCTCTAAAGTGAACTTATGCAAATTTACCAGGAAGTAAGCCATTAAACCACTAAACGGGTAAAACTGTCCCAGTCACAGAGAATATCCCACTGTTACGGGTGGACAGCCAACTTGTATGTTATGTGGGCCCAGTGTCTGAGTGGTCGGTTCTGTGGTTACTTCACTCCGGACTCAAAAGGAGATAAAGTGACTATATTATAAGGCCCACAGATTGGAGCTAAGGGGTAGAACAAGATTAAAACTATTATTATTTTTTTTTTTTTTTTTTTTCTAACCCAACTTTTAGGCAAGTTTGCCTGAATTTTAACCGAATAAACTACGAGGTGGAAGGCTACAGTCCCAAACTCGGGGATTTTCCCACATCTATAGTAGGGTAGCTATCTCGTATAAAACCTCCAAGAGGAGGAGCAAGGCTAGGTAATACCTATAAATGAAAAACATGATACGACCTAGGTGCAGGATTTACAGTCAGGTTGGCGCTGCAGATTCTGGTGCTGTGGGTTTGGACTGTGGAATCTGAATGTCCCAATCTTCCAGCAACTTCACTCCGGACTCAAATGAAGAAATTATGTATGTTGAAGAGTCATGGGTTACAATTAGCTTGACCGGAAATCCCCATCTGTAATGGATGTCGTTATCTCTAAGGGCTGTGGTGATCGGTCGGAAGGAGCGTCTCTTATCCAGGGTGAATTGGGAGAGGTCAGGGTAGATTTGTAGGCCTCCTAAGGTGTCGGAGGCTTCTGCGTTCCTTGCTGCTTTAAGGAGTTCCTCCTTAATATGGAAGAAATGGACTCGAAGGAGCACATCTCTCGGGTATGGCGATGAGAAGCCACCTCGGGGTTTTGGGAGGCGGTGAACCCGGTCGATAATCAGTTCCTGCATGGTCGCCGTAGGTAGGAGTTTCCGAAACAGCTTAGAGACATAATCATTCAGTTCAGGAGGGGTTACCGAGTCTGGGATACCTCGTATCTTGAGGTTGTTTCTCCTCGACCGGTCCTCTATGTCGGCAACCTTTTCCCGGAGGGCTGACACTTCGGTCTGTAATTCCGCATGGGAAGAGAGCAGGTCATTGTGGGAGGATGCAAACTCCTCCATTTTATCTTCCAAGTGTTCTGTGCGGGAGGTGATGCCCACTAGGTCCGTCCGGAGGGCTTGGATAGATGAGTCTAGGCCCGTGAGGATATCCGAGCGGAAGGCCGTAAACATTTTTAGCATCATGTGTGTCGATAGGGGGGCTTGTGGGTCAATATCCAGCTCCAGGTCAGCCGACGTAGAGGGAGTCAGAGATTGTGATACATTTGTAGGGGAGAAATTAAGAGTCGGTGTGGGCGTGGTGGTTTTACGCCCTGGAGTTGAGGGTTTAGGGAAGTGCAGAGGGGCGGGTGTTTTAGGTGCCTTGGTACCCCTTTTCGCTGGCATTGTAGCAGTGTAAGGTGACCAGTGGGTCGTTGCTAAATAAAGACGACCAGAGCACGCTGCCTGTAGGTGGTATTGTTGTGAAAAGTAAAAGGTGAAACGTAAAGCGGAGGACCTGAGATACCGCCTGCGTTAGAAGCTCATGCGTTCGGGGAGAACAGATATGGTGTGAGACCCCATCCAGAGGGATTAGTAGAGATTCATTGAGAGAGGAAGGCTTCACATCTTCTTAGTGCTTTAGTAAAATGGTTCCTGGCCAGCAGAACGAACCACTTAAGCACGGCTCAGGGGCTGGAGAGTTGGGGGCGTCGGAGACTCAGCTTGGTGGGCTACAACTTGTAGATGGGCAAGTGTTTTTTTGTGTGTAACAGGAGCAGCTGCTGGGACTCTGCAAGTGGCAGGTGTAGGGGTGACGTCACCACGGCAGGGGGATAGGGGTGCTCTGCTCAGTGTGGGATACTTCGAGGGCCACAACCCGCAGAGGACACAAGCGACCTCCCGGCTCCGTAGCCCCCAATGCACAGGGGTGTCTGAAGGTTTAGTAGGGGGGTTTGGACGGGAGCAGCCCGTGGGGGCAGGTGAGAAAGTCAGTTATAATTGTTGTTTTTTTTTTTTTTTTTTTTTTTTTTTTTTATTAGTTTTATTTATTTTTTTCTTGCTGGGGGACCCCTATTTCTGGGAGGGGTGATCAGGTTATGGGGGTCTGTTTAGCAGGCACAGTGAGGCAGGGGGTGCTTTGGGCACGTCAGGCACTGACTCTGTCCTTAGTGCTAAGCTGAGCTGTATTGGCAAGATGGCCGCCGCCTACAGATTCTTGCCTCCAGTGGGCCCAGATGTAGGGGTGCTCTTATTTGCGGGCACTTGTTCACCCAGGGGGGCCCCGCAGAGCCGCTCAGCAACACCCGCTATTTGGTGTGCGGCAGGGGAGAGTGTGGGAGCGCTGCTGCAGCAGCTTCCGAAAACCAAGATGGCCGCCGCTATAGATGTACGGAGCTCAGGCGGCTCCTGAGGTGCTGCCTACCGTCAGGTGAGGAGGCTGGGGGGATAGCTGAGGTCCTGCAGTACCTGGGGTCCCGCTGGGAAGGAGGACTGCCCCCGTTTGTTGTCTTGAGGACCTTCCTCCCGCGATCGCTGGCGTGGGGATCCGGCGGCGGGTGGGCAGCCAAATCGAGGTCCCGGCTTGGGGGGGGGGTACTAGGCCACAATCTGCGGAGACCGGTGGAAAGGGTCTCCCGACTCCGTGGCTGTTCCCACGCTGATCCACCAATGTGCAGGGAGCTGCTATGTGTGCAGTAAAGGGCAGAGACGGCCAGATGAGTTCTCTTTTTAGCAGTTTTGATGGCTAGGGAAACGGAGCTCTGTGCCAGTGCTGCTATCACCTTCCCTGGTCAGGCCACGCCCCCCGATGTCCTTACTATCTTATACAAAGGACACTGCAGATGTCCTGAAGAAATTAAACAACGTATATCTGGACAAGAATGAACTCCTCGTAAGTCTAGATGTCGAGGCTCTTTACACCAGCATCAGGCATGATTTGGGAGTCAAAGCCGTCAAATACTTCCTCTCGATGGAAGGACTGGGTGATTTCCAGTACTTTCTCCTGGACTTGTTAAGTTTTGTCCTACACAGGAACTATTTCCTGTTTAATAATCACTTCTACATCCAAGGAAGGGGGACGGCAATGGGGGCGGCTTGTGCCCCCACCTATGCCAACCTCTTCCTTGGATGGTGGGAACGGGAGGTGGTATTCAACGAGAATAACCAACATTTTGTGGACTGCATCACCACCTGGATGCGTTACATTGACGACGTGTTCATTATCTGGAATGGCACTGAAGAACAGCTGTGCAAATTCATAGAGGGGCTAAATAACAACAATCTCAATTTGAAATTCACTTTTGAGTACAACATCTCCAGTATACCCTTCCTGGATCTTCGGATATATAGAGACAGCAGAGACAGAATTGCAACAGAATTATTCCGCAAAACAACATCTACGAATAGCCTTCCTCACAGAACAAGTGGACACTTCCCTCCAACAATGGCAAATATCCCAAAAGGGGAATTTTTACGTTTGAGACGGAACTGTTCCGAGGATGCCACCTACAAATCCAACTGTGAGGATCTAACCCTGAGATTGAAAGAAAGAGAGAGGATACTCGATGAGGTCAATCAAAAGGGCAAGACAAACAGTCGCAGTTACCACTAGAGAACAAATTCTCTATAAATCGAAGGATCCCTCCAGCAGTAAAGAACAGAACTCCATCAGATTTGTAGGAAATTTTTGCTCAGATTGGAAAGAAATCAAGCAAATAGTGCAAAAACATTGGCCTATTCTGTTGAATGACGAGGACCTTGCGGAAAAACTAGGACAAAAGGTCAACATGAGCTGGAGGAGGGCCCCCAGTCTGAAGGACCAGTTGGTTCAAAGTCACTATACCAATGTACCAACCACAACAACAAAAAAGACAGTAGGCAGCTATCCATGTGGCGGTTGCAAAGTTTGTCCATACATAAGCAAAACCACCGAAATGGTGGACAAATATGGCAACAACATGTCAATCAAAGATTACTTTAATTGCAAAAGTAAAAATGTGATTTACTGCCTAACATGTAGCTGTCACTTAATGTATGTGGGGATGACGTCATGCTAAAGCAAAGAGCCTTGGAACATCTTGGCAACATTAGGAACGCCACTACAGATCAGGCTAAAATGAGGCAGATAACAGTGGCACGTCATTTCCTGCATAAACATTCGGGCAAACCTACTGGCTTTCAGATTTGGGGCCTAGAACAGGTCAAATTGGGTCTAAGAGGAGGAGACCTCATGCAAGCACTCCTAAAGAGAGAGAGCAAGTGGATTTTTCTTTTGGGGTCCTTGACACCAGGAGGCCTGAACGATAATATCAACTATGCAGCATTCCTGAATTAATGATCCCAAATCTATCTTTGATCTCAACTTTACTATTGATTACTCCCATAAACATTAACATCATACAAATCTGGATCCACATTTCTTTATTCCTTAAAGTATTCCCTTCAGCTTATCATTTCACGAGTAGTCACTTTGCTGCGCACGGTTTGCAGTGGTTAAGGTTTTTGTTTAGTTTTTCATACGCACTTTTTTATGATTTCACAGTATAAGTCTCACTACGCTAATATAATAAATATTAGTTTTACAACTATTACTTTTCAGTCATGGCAACAGGCCATCTTCACCAATATTGGTTCACGGTGAAAACTGTGACCTGCCAATTTATTATATATAACGATACCAATATATTGGTATCACGCTCACTTAAAGATACCCCTAGAACCACAAGGGACCTTATATGCACATCCCTCCACGAATGGTACCTGAATAAGTAGGTTCATCCTTATACACCTTCACTTCCTCTATTGCGCTAGTAATCCTTAATTTTTCACTTCCCACTTGTCAGTCTTCCAGTCATTTCTTTTTCTCTCACATACTTTGTATTTTCTCAGGATTGTATTTTAATTTATATTATTACCATAGTTACGCTGCTTTCAGCAATCGCTCTGTATTAAGTAATTCCAATAGAGTGTCATCCCCATACATTGTTGTTTCTTGATACTGTGCCCTGCATGTACAAGTCATTTTTGTCGATATACTCGGCAGTGGTAGCAGTAGTATATTTAGTAATATTCACCCTCTCACCTTACTATTATTCCCATTCAATACTTATACCCGATTTAGGGTTTATCACACAATCACTATAAATAAAACTTTAATACTATCTAGAGCAGCCATATATGAACAGGCATATGTCTGACCCTATTACATGACTTGACCTATCAAGTCACTCCCAGGCTGAAACTATACCTACCATGATAACAAGCAATTTTCGAGTCTCCATGTCCGATCACGTTTTTTAGCAGTGCCGATAATTGTGATGGTACCATCTAATGTGTCGACCAAACCATTGCGCAGATAAAAGCAATATATGAGCAATGGTATACCATAGATAAAATCTAAGAACTACAGCTTCCAATGCATTATTGAGACGAATCTCAATAAACGTTACTCACCACCACGCTAGAGCCCATTTACTGTGATAATCCGTATAAGGGCTATAACTCTAAATATCTAGAGCCGGATTAGAATCATTATCAGTTATTGATACATAGTTATTTAATTAATACAACAGTGTCACCGCACTGGTAAAGAGCATTTTCATCCAATACGTTACAGGCCAATACGCGCTGAGCCGTAAACATATAGGCTCAAGTATATGTCAATCACAGATCTCCACCAATGGTTAATCCTGAGACCAGAGATAAGAAGTGGGCAAGAGCCCACAAGCAAGATGGCGGACTGAGGAAGCCCCAGGCGAAAAGCGTCCCCGCCACCGCCAGCCGCCCATGCCCGGACCATCCTCTGCTTCTTACACCGACAGGGGGAACAGAGAAATTACCTCCAGCTGCCGCATCCAGGAGACGCTGTCCCCGGCTGGGGAACACAAGCGTACACAGGAGGTAACCCGCGCCGCAACTCAGCTGAGTCTGCGAGCGACATACACTGCAGGGTTACACTCAGTGTAATACACTGTTTTATCGAGTCACCTTTCGCTGTGTTGTATACTGCAATTGGAGCATGACCCTATCTGTATATACTCAGTTTGTTCATGTATATTGATACTAGCAGCGTGCCTATGCAGACCAGATATATGCTAATTATTTAATTGATCTAACTCACATGTGCCTCTGCACGTGTAAATGAGCGGAATCTAATCGCTACACCCAGATAGCTAAGTTTTGGGGACTTAATCTATCACCCTATATTTGGTAAAATCCGTGCTAGTTTATATAATTATCCTCATTGCAGCATCTGGGAGATTGCCGGCAGTATAACCCCTCAGTAATTGATCTGATACGGCTTATTGGTTTTTTCTTTTGCTTGGCTAGTAGTCATCAATATTGCAGCCTTCTGATATGTTTACTTAACAGCAGCACACACCGTTTTTTTGCTTAAATTTGTGTGGTTACAGTGAAACTTTTGATGCCAGATATATGTATGTGCTATTTTGATACATTACTGTGCACTTATTGACCTTCCATTAAAACAGTTAGTTTAACAGAAACGTATATAAGTGTCAGTAAATGCATAAATGTAACACTTCCCAGGAGAATGTTACTCTCTGTTTGAACACATGCATAGAGTTTATACTGTATCCATTGTAGATATAACGTATTGATTTAACACCAGAGTAATAGATTACCCATATATAAACCATTTAACTTGCTATACCCCCGGGGGATAATCTATCCAATTAAGGGATTATTAAGTGATTGGCTGTCATTCGGTACACACTGGGACATCCAGAGTCATGCTGGATTTCAGCTATCTAGTGAAAAACAGCACCTAGTACCTGCAGGTGATTACCACTGTCCAATTAAATCTTTAAAAACATTTTCTCTTTACCCCCTCTATTTCAATCTCACTTCTATTTTGTCTAAAAATCTCATATTAAATGTTGGTTAGGCAGCCATTCATTTGGGACTCTCTCATCAGTGATTCGATGCTTGCAGATCTCTGAAAGAAGAAGCCCCACGAATTGGTTAACTGACAACCTATCACTGGGATTCACTCTTTTCAAAACACTCTCTCATCCACTCAACCCGTAGTGTCTCCCTGCAATACTGAAAAGCACCAGGGGGACTCACGAAGCTGAATTAGAAAGCAGAAGTGTACTGTACCCTAACTCCCTTATAACAACCAACCTGGTACTCTCATTCAACACTCAGTCCAACAGGTTACCTATATACCCCCCTATAGGCCATATTCCAGCAGTGCCTGGATGGGGCCAGTCCATTGACCAGAGAGGAGACTCCTGGTAAACTGACTGGCTGGTAACTCAGAC